>NC_074712.1:13096118-13098618 GCF_947242115.1 Biomphalaria glabrata | reverse complement strand
CTACATCTTCGAAGTCAGCATCCATACAACTTAGACTAATCAAAGAAAGATAATTTGTTGAATTGTAGAATGGAGTTTGTACGTTTAGAACTAATGGATGAGAATGTATATTTACAGAAGACTCAAAATATCAAATGTAGGGTGAAATTTTACAATTCAGACTAAGCGAATAGATATATTTGGTGCTAAAATAAACATATTTGATAAGATTTTAACTTAATGAAATTTTTTTTTTTACCATAGACCTAATAATTGGCCTACGTATATACTAAAAATAGTAACGTCACGTTTTTATCTCAATGTTGTGAAAGTGACAAATGTCTACAAGATTCTTATCAGCGATGTTAAAACATCGTCGTGCACTATAAGTATAAAACCAAAGCCTAAGAAGTTTTCTTCAAGTTAATCGAATTTAAAGTGAAAGATCTTAACTTGGTAACAAGCAGGACGCAAACATGAAGACTGCAATCTTTGGACTTGTGCTTCTACTGGTGGGTAAGTAATAGATACAATTTGTTTTTAAAAAAATGAAAAATATTTTCAAGTTCGTTCACTTTGGTCGATGACGACCATTTTCTGTCGACAAGGGGCGGGTGCTGAGTTCTTGACTCTTTTTCTGTGTTGTTGTATGTAGCTGTAGAGGCCTAGCTGCATGTAGCTGTAGAGGCCTAACTGCATGTAGCTGTAGAGGCCTAGCTGCATGTAGCTGTAGAGGCCTAACTGCGTGTAGCTGTAGAGGTCTAGCTGCATGTAGCTGTAGAGGCCTAACTGCATGTAGCTGTAGAGGCCTAGCTGCATGTAGCTGTAGAGGCCTAACTGCATGTAGCTGTAGAGGCCTAGCTGCATGTAGCTGTAGAGGCCTAGCAGAGGCCTAGCTGCATGTAGCTGTAGAGGCCTAGCTGCGTGAAGCTGTAGAGGCCTAGCTGCATGTAGCTGTAGAGGCCTAACTGCATGTAGCTGTAGAGGCCTAGCTGCATGTAGCTGTAGAGGCCTAACTGCATGTAGCTGTAGAGGCCTAACTGCATGTAGCTGTAGAGGCCTAACTGCATGTAGCTGTAGAGACCTATCTGCATGTAGCTGTAGAGGCCTAACTGCATGTAGCTGTAGAGGCCTAGCTGCATGTAGCTGTAGAGGCCTAGCTGCGTGTAGCTGTAGAGGCCTAACTGCATGTAGCTGTAGAGGCCTAGTTGAGCCTGGACCAAGTTTAGTCCCTCACGTGGTAGGCTATGACATTGCTAGTACACTGATATCATATGAGCGTTTGAGTAGAAAAAACAAACTATTAGTAATAATAACATTAGCTTCTCTGTGATTATTAAAAAAAAAACAACAATAAAATACAGAGGGATAAAAGCGCATTTCTTATTCCAAATATTAGGACAAATTTGTACAAATGTTTTTTTTCTAGTGTCATTAGCGCATGTAACGGATTGGCTAAATCAGCCAGGAAAACGTTATGAGTTAACAGAGTTGTAGTCTCTAATCAACATGCACGACTATCTGCACACATGGATAGGTGTAGGACGTAATTATCTTCTGTTGTGAAGGAACGTCTGCAATTTTTAAACTAAATGGTTACAAAAAATACCATTATTAGCTGAACTACGCATTGTAGACAGATCTACTTCACATAGTTAATAGTGCTACGACACTGGACACTAACTTCTTGGTACATTGTATTATTACTAGGCCTATTGAACAATGAGACAGAATTCTGAAAAACTAATAACAAATCATTTACTTCAATTCGCTTTGAAAATTTATTTTTAATTGGTTAAAGCATTTGAATGCAAACATTATATTGTAATCTTCCAAAGAAGTTTACAATTTCACAATTAAAAAGTGTAGTGAAAATTTTGAGTATTTTATCCCAATCATTTTCTGAACTCCTTTCCACTTCTATTTCACAGCTTCAACATTCGCTATTTCTCTCCCCGGCATCATGATTGGAACGTGTGCAGAGATGTGTAGCAACAATCTCATCATCAGAGCTGTACGAGGTCTTGGGGGATGTCCAGACGGCTATGTGTGTGCATCCAATGGATGTGGACACAGTTGTCAGCCAATACTACTTGGTAAGAGACAGAAAGACAATCTATGACTATAATATAGCGCCAACGAATCGAACAGTTGACCTTCAGTGAAGATTAAGTCTCTTTAATGGCCTTTATAAGAAAGTCTTATTCCTGGTCAGTGAGTCCCTAGAAAGATTGTTCTTTACCTTGCACCAATATTTACGGAGATTCTGATGAGGAATTGAATTTCTAGTAGGATTAGAAATACAATATCTTGACTCTGCGTTCATTCAGACCCATATATCCATCAGAAGTCGAGATCCAAGTAGAGGCGTACCTCTAACTGAGCTTCAAATAGAGAATTATCTTAAGCTGATCTCCAAAAACATGTATCTTAAGATGGGTTACAAATACAGGCTTGTCTTAAGCTGAGCAAAAAAAATGGCATTTCGTACTCTGAGGAAAAAAACATAATTATTAGAAAT